>NC_050455.1:33168198-33200651 GCF_903995425.1 Onychomys torridus
TCTCTATTTTTACATTTCTCTTAAAATTTCACTGCATTTCCCCCTCTTTTGTTAGCATAGGGTTTAGGTTGCTTTTTGTCAAAAAACAAAAACAAAACAAAAAACAAAAACTGTAGCATCAAAGACAAGGTGGAGCAGCTACGGGCTGAGTCCAATCCGTGACTGTCCAGCTTGTAACTGCTGCTTTAGCGGGTCAGACATTACTTCTAGAGAGGACACGTTCACACGCAAAAAAAGAGTGACAAGAAAACTCCCAAGAGGAATAAACTATTAAACACACTTGGGAAAATGAAATTTGACAACTATATTACTAAATAACACAAGACAGGGAGACTTTATCTAGAGTCTTCACAGAGGATAAGATATAAACATGAAGCTCGGTGAAGCCAGGGTCTGCTCCTCATTCAGGAAGAAGTAGCAGCAGCACAGGCTGTCGGAAAAAATAATTGAGCAGGGAGGGCCAGAAACCACACCCAATTCAAATGAGAGTCACAGTGTGAATGGAAACAATGTGGATTATTTTAGTTTTTCCTGAGAATAATTTGACTTAAACACAGCTCTCCTTAAATTATCATTATGAAAAAAAAAACAAACCTCTGTTAATCCTATAAAAGCCACCTTACTTTTTCCGCAGTAAACCTTAAGGATGTGCAATGCTTTGAAATTTTTATAGACTTAGGCAGACATCATGAAACACCCTCATACTGACTATAATGAAGCATTAAGCCCCTCCTGTAGGCGTCATAATTAATTATAGCTTAATTTCTACAAGTCACAGAAAACCTCTGTGCTCTTTTATAAGAATGAAACTCTAGAATCTCTCAACACTTCCCCAAGTATGAGTCAATTCTCACTCCTCTAAGAACACTAGTTTTTTTGTTCTTAAAATCCTGCAATGGGAAAAGATGCTTGGTCTTTACTTGGTAATAAGCAGTGTATCTCCCTGCTTTGCAGAAGCTATTAAACATGTTCCTTATGAGAAACATCACATTGCAAAATACAATTTTGGGGATAGTAATGTGTTGTCCAGACCATCAAGAGTAACAAAACTTATGACTATGCAACAACAATTAATGAAAGAAAAGGTTGTGAATTTGAAAGAGAACAGGAAGGAGTATATGGGAAGGATTGGAAAAAGAAAAGGGAAGGGAGAAATTATGTAATTATGTTACAATCTCATTAAAAGAAATAATTTTTTAAAATTATAAGAGAGTATTCACTTGTTCTCATGGAAATCCGACTTTGCTTTTCTGACATAGATTAGTCTCCACTAGAGGGAATGGGGTTCAAAAGCCTTTGTCCTTTCCATAAATTCAATATACAAATCTGTACTATAGACAGCCTGTCAGTCTACTTTCTCCAGAGTCCCTAGGAGGATTTAAGTTTTGAGTAAGAAGATGTGTTTTTTTGGTGCTCTAAAAGGAATGATGAGTTAAGTTAGAATTTAGTAATGCTCAATATAATATAA
This sequence comes from Onychomys torridus, assembly GCF_903995425.1. Taxonomy (NCBI): domain Eukaryota; kingdom Metazoa; phylum Chordata; class Mammalia; order Rodentia; family Cricetidae; genus Onychomys; species Onychomys torridus. The sequence continues at coordinate 33,169,667 of NC_050455.1, forward strand.
TGCTTGATATAATAATAATTATATGCCCCTAATTTAGTTTGGGGGGAAAATGAATAAATACAAACCATACAAGTCTCTACACACACTGTAATTTGTGTGACTATATGAAAATGGGCTTCTAATGATAGACATGAAAGAAATAACTTCCAGTTGGAGAGACAGTCCTGATAGTGTTCAAAGGCTGCACAAAACTTTTGTTTACTTGTATCATGTTAGTTTTTAAAACCATTTTATTTAAATTTTTTTAATTTAACTTTTTACCAGTGTGCATTCATTTTATACATTAGGTTTGAGATTTTAACTTATGCAGATAGTGCTCATTGACCAAATTAACAATCAGCATTTTCTTTTCTTTTGCTTCCCTACATTTGTGCTCTTCTTATCCAGATATTAATAAAACACTTTAAAGAATTTTAAGAATAATACAAAATTAAATAAGAATGTCAAAATTCTCACATTTGGCCCTGCTGCAAATTTTACTCAGCCTCTTCCAACATGTATCCACCATTGGATGCATTCACCACAACAGATGGGAACATTGGTGCATCATTATTGACCAAATACAATGTTGTACAACATGTGTATCTCTTTACTATTTTCTCTGGAAGCTGATACATGTATAAGCATGCATTCTTAAAATTCCACAAAATGATCTCATTGCCCTTCTTCTGTGTCTGTTCCTCACTCTACTACCCCTTCTGATCTTCTGGGACTGCTAGTTTCATATATTGTCTATATCACGTTGTCTTTCCCAGATGCCATGTGGCTAGAACCATACAGAATGCATCCTTTTGGGGTTGAATTTCTTAATTAACAGTATTCATTTATGTGACTTTGAAATCACATGTGATCTGTGACTGTTAAACCTTTGCTACATTTGTTACTGCTAGAGTGTCCCACTGTTGGTTCTTAAATTATTTCTTTTATTGTTTGAGATTATGGTATAATTACATCATTTCTCCCTTCCTTTTCTGCTATGCCTCTTGGCTCTTTCAAATTCATGGCATCTTTTTTCATTCATTTTTGTTACATACATACTTGTAAATGTATAGACATATATATTCCTAAATACAACCAGATCATTCTGTACAATGTTACTTATATGTATGTTTTCAGGGCTGACAGTTCTGAATCTGCAATTTCCAGGTGGGAAGATGACTCAGCATGTAGTGACATTTGCTGCTACTTCTGGTGACCTGATTTCAATCCCAGAAACCCACAGGTTGAAAGAGAGAAATACTGAATCCATAATTTGTCCCCTGACCTACACATGAGTGCTGTGGCATTTTATTGGTTTCATAGCATTTTAATTTGCCGCATTTCCTTCAAATTTTTAAATAAATGGTCCATTTACTTTAAAAAACATAATAAAATATTTGAAGTAGTAATAACTTGTAGTAAATGAGAAAATTAGGTGCATGTGTCTCTTTGCAGCTTTCTGTATTTTGCTATGTAGATGCAAAATTTCACTATTAAAATTATTGGGAAACAAAGCACCAGAGAGGTAGCTAGACTTTTTCTCTTTCAAACAGCCCAAACTTATTTAAGATGCTATATTTCCCTTTTTGCCTGGATTTCCAGAAATGTGTTCCAAACTTCATAACTATCTAGCTGTTACACTGGCCTGTTTACTTAATCAACCTTTAACATAATTCTTCTTTTTCGAAGTATGCTTTTAAAACTGTATCAATATATGGAATTTAGAGCAAGATTCTATAAATCTTTTGCTAAAACAGCACATTTACAAATACATATGATGGTGATTATCATATGCATATATGCATCATATGTACCATGATATGTATGTGTATGTGAAAGAAAGAGATGAGAGAGAGAGGAAGAGAGGTTCCATATGGTTTGAATTTCAAAGCTACCTAGGAGTAATAGATGAGGTTAGTGTGAGATCACAGTTCAATTTACCCCATGCAAAACTGTAGATTAATCATATCTCTAATTTAACCATTTCTTTGGCAGTCTTAGTTCCAGAGAACTAGTGGAATGACATCCTTGATCAGTTTTTAGAACTAACAAAATTCTGTACCAACATGTAATTCCTTAGTATGAATAAATTAAGTATAAATATTAAGATTATGTCTTCATTTTGTTTTATTTTGAATGCTAGAACCAAACTCAGGCTCTCTTGTGAGCTAGCCCACGCTCTACTACTGAATTACACTCTCAACCCAGAGTTGCCTTTCATAAGAGGGAAAAGCTTTTCAAGAGCAATAACAGAGGCTTAAAAAAATAAAACTAGAATATCAAAGATACTAATAGGAGGTTAGCAATTAATGTACATGACAAAATATATAACAACACCTTTCATACAATAATCATGACAAAGAAGCTGCAATCTAAAATTACACCAATTTGCTTCCCATGGAATTTCCTGGTGATAGAATTGGGAAAGAGCCCTCAGTAGTGCCCTGTACTCTCCCTGTGGGAGAACAAGGCATAAGGATTCAACAGGGCAGAATATAGGACTCAGAAGGTCTGCACAGAAGCACTCTCCAGTTCTCAGTTAAATATTGGTCACTATGTCTATATTAAGAAACTCTAGGAGCTGGGCTGGTTAGTTGGACTAATTGATAAATGCACTTGCCACAGAAGCCCACAAAATGGTAAGGAAAGAATTGACTCTTCAAAAGTAGGAAGTATTCTGGAACGAACCGGCACAGGAGACCACTTCCTAAATATAACACCAGCAGCACAGACGTTGAGAGTGACAATTAATAAACAGGACCTCCTGAAACTGACAAGCTTTTGTAGAACAAAGGACATGGTCAATAAGACCAAATGACAGCCTACAGAATGGGAAAAGATCTTCACCAACCCCACATCTGACAGGAGGCTGATCTCCAAAATATATAAAGAACTCACAGAGCTAGACATCAAAATACTGAACAATCCAATTAAAAAAATGGGCTATAGGGCTTAACAGAGAATTCTCAACAGAAGAAGCTCAAGTGGCTGAAAGGCATTTAAAGAATTGTTCAACATCCTTAGTGATCAGGGAAATGCAAATCAAAACAACTCTAAGATACCATCTTACACCTGTCAGAATCGCTAAAATCAAAAACATTGAAGACAGCTTGTGTTGGAGAGGATGTGGAGCAAGGGGAACTCTCCTCTACTGTTGGTGGGAATGCAAACTTGAACAGCACTCTGGAAATCAGTATGGCGGTTTCCCAGAAAATTGGGAGTAATTCTTCCTAAAGACCCAGTTATACCACTCTTGGGCATATACCCAAGGAATGCTCAATCTTACCACAGGACACATGCTCAACTATATTCATGTCAGCATTATTCATAATAGCCAGAACCTGGAAACAACCTAGATGCCCCTCAACTGAAGAATGGATAAAGAAAATATGGCACATATACACAATGGAGTACTACTCAGCAGTACAAAACAATGATAACATGAAAGTTGCAGCCAAGTGGATGGAACTAGAAAATACCATCTTGAGTGAGGTAACACAGACTCAGAAAGACAAACATAGTATGTACTCATTCAAGTGGATACTAAATGTGAGAAAAGGGATGGCCAGACTGCAACCCATAACTCCAGAGAGGCTAGCTAACAGGGAAAGACCCTAGGAAGGACACATGGATGACCCTGTGAAGGAGAAGTGGATGAGATTTACATGAACGGACTGGGTATGGGTGGGTGGCAGAGAGCGAGGAGTGGGGAATGAGAACATAGGGAAATGGGAGGATCTAGCTGGAACAGGGACAGAGTGGGATGGCAAGGGAGGGAGATACCATGATAGATGGGGACATCATGGGAATAGGAAGAGGCAGGGTGCTGGGGAGGCTCTCAGGAATCCACAAGGTTGACTGCACCTTGGCCTGCTGGCAGTGGTCCAGAGAGTGCCTGGACTGGTCTACTGTGGTGACCAGCCTAGCAAATAACCTAGCTGTCATCATAGAGCCTTTGTCCAGTGACAGATGGAGGCAGATACAGAGATCCACAGCCAAGCACCAGGCTGAGCTCCGGGAATCCAACTGATGAGAGAGAGAGGAGAGATGCTACAGGCGAGGGACATTGAGATCATGATGGGAGGACGTGCAGAGATGACTGGCCACACTATTGGAAGCCCATGAACAGTGGACTGGTTGCTGTGGAGCCCTCATGGGACTGGAATAAGCCCTCTGGATACAGAAGACAGTTGTTTGGCTCGAGCTGTTTTGGGGGCACCCAGGCAAGGGGATGGTATCTGTTCGAGATCTATGGGCAGGCTTCTGGAACCCAGTGACTGTGGTGTGACACCTTGCACAGCCTTGGTGCAGTGGTAAGGGGCTTGGATCTGCCTAGGCTCAGTGTACTGTGCTCTGCTGACTCCTCATGGGAGACCTCTATTTGGGGAATGCTGGGATGCAGGGTGGCTTGGGAAAAGAGGGCTGAGAGGGTAGGAGGAGGGAGGAGGGGGGATCTGTGGATATTATGTGGAGTAAGTAGAAAATTTCTTAATAAAGAAAAATTAAAAAAGAAAGAATTGACTCTTCAAAGCTATTCCCTGATTTCTATATGCATAAAAACATGCATTAAATTAATAATAGTAATAATAATAATAATAATAATAATAATAATAATTAAATGGGAAGAGACGCTATTGAAGACCAAGGGAAACTGCCGAAATGGAACAAACAGAAAACAATTCCTGAAACTCATACAAAACTGAAACTATTTTACAAACTTCTTACTACATAGCACCTAGACAAGAGCTTCAGACACAAGGACTCTGTGATACAACCACATTGGCCTTGGGTCAAAGGTTACTTTGTATTCATCTAAGAAAGTTTTAAAGCAGATCTCAGAAAATAAAGATGACTTTCAAGTTATTTGACTGAAGAAATGAAAGTTACTTATACAAATACAGAAAGATCTAATTTCTATCAAAATAAAATCCACACTCTCAGTTTTCCAAAGGAAAAGAAAAAATGCTGAACAGTATCACTTATATAAACTGAGCATAAAAGGCCAATATAATGTAATTTATAGACATGATTATCAAGTCAATTTTTCTATATGCTTGAGAAGATGTAACAAAAATGAAACATGTTAAGCAGATACAAGGAAAATAGAGATATCTGAAGTATAAAATATACTTCCAAAGAGAAAAAAAACAGGTTTTTTGAAGGATATCGTGCCATATGATATTAACAGCAAATTTAAATGGTACTCAAGAGACAAAGAGAAACATAAAATAGCCAAGAATAGCTTGTATCTTCAGGTCTTTCTCTGCATTTAAATATAACCCTTCATTACCCTCCTTTCCAAGACTACATCTTCATCAGTGACAGAGCTTGGTGAAGGAGACTTTGACCAGCAGGTGCACATCCTTGGGTACAAACTCTCAGGACAAAAAAAAAAATCGACAAAATTATACTTTTTTTTTGTTATTTCCTTATATTAGTCCCTGTTTTCAGACAACTGAGTATTTGTTTACATGCCTCAAGACCGTCTACTAACTCCCAAGGCCAAGAATCCAGTCATCATTACTTTTTGGCCAAAATGTCCTCTCTTCAGTGCTCCCTACCAGCCTATAAATAGCTTTAGTTGATTTAGGGTTTTTTTTATTATAATATATGAGCTTCTTTTGCTCATTTTTAAATTTCCAGAACACAATAATTTCCTTGAGTCCATCGGTTCCAAGTGCAAGTGTTTGAGAAAAGACGGGAGAGTGTAAGTTCTATGAATATGTGTCTGTGTAACTTTATTTTCAACATTTAATTATTATATTGCTTATAAAATACAAAAAGCAGAATGTGAACCTTCTAATTTCTAGCCCATAAATATTTCTGGTAGAACAATAAAAGCAAAAGAGCTAAAATAAAGAGTGTGTAGTGTGTTTGAGAAAGAAAAAAAGGCAACTATGGATGTGATATATGTCTATTATCTAAAACTGGAATATAAAACATAGATTTGATTAAAAAATAGTAACCAGCAATCATAATGCAGACGCTGCCAAAAATAAAAGATTTGAAAAAAAAAACAAAAAAACAAAAACAAAACAACAGCCTTGCAAATCCTATCCACATCCTATGTCTAGCTTTTGTCCTGATGACCATTCAGGCTGTGTTCTTATTGTATATAATAAATTCTTTGACCTCAAAATCCCTCCCATCAATATTTTTCATTTCCTCATAGTTATGGCACCAAACCCTACTAATATTATATACAAATTGTTCAGACTGTATTCCAGGTTATTAGCTATGTGGCCCTGAGGCTCTGTTACAGACAAGTCCCAAGTATAAAAATTGCAAGGTAAGGTTTGATAGCAATTATCTCTGTGTGGTGCACAGGAGACATTTTGGGTGAGCTATTTATAATACACTTCATTATACCTAAACATCATTTGTGATTATTGTTCTTGACTGAAAAGGGCCTGCAATAAGTTTCTTTGTTATCTAGTGTCTATTCTTTAGAGAAATCAATTGCATAATAGGGGTGGAGGATGTCGCTAAGTGACAAATGTGTAGGTACTTGGATTTACATATACAGATCCACTTATAAATACAGCCCAGAGAACAGCATCTACAGCGTTGAACTCCATTAACATTTCTGTTTTCTTAGACCTTCAAGTCCTCACTGACATGAAGCCAGCAGGCACCATTCTGCTTTTGATCAGCCTGGCCTGTTTGTTCCTCTACACAGGTGAGTGCAGAACTTTGCTGTAGACTTCTGGACCAGACTGGCTAATGCCAGCAGTTGGATTACAATATTGTTTTTTATGATGATGATGATGATAACAATGGTGAATGATGGCCTAAACCTTTTCATTTCAGTGGAATTTTTAATGCATAAATGAGCTATTTTAATTTTTACTATAGTGTGCTGCTTAAAGCACTATAGTATTCAGTTTCAAAATTTATTTCTTGTTGTCTAGGATGAAAAGGCTAGTTTTAGATTTTATAGGCTTCCATGTTCTAATTTTGTGATTGTAGGCCATTTACATTGCTGTCTATGGGACACCACAAGAGGTATATAGTTAGAATTATGCTTCCATCTTTAGGGAAACTTTGATGTAGAAATGAGCAAGCCTCCTAAAATGTCTTCCTTAAGAAATTCTTATTTCATGGGCTTCAACTGTCAGCATTATTCCGAGATATGGCATGAAAATCTGAATCATCCTTTTTTACCCTCTAGGCAGAAAAAGTAAAGAGAGAACTAGGGGAAGAGAAAGAGAAAGGGAGAAGGAGAGGAGGAGGGAAACTCAGAATGTTATGGTGGTGTAGGAGAGTAGAAAGAGCCCAGGAATATTACTCCAAGACTTGTTTCCAATGTTCATTCTCCCACCACCCCTTCTCATATTAAATAAGTCACCCCGGTGCTCTGGCTGCTATTTTATGTGATATTAATGGTCGACAGGAAACTCATGTGCACTGATGCTTTAAAAAGCACTGCCTAAACATGCTGGCTTTAGATGATAGCAAGTCTAGATTCTATTCTTTATTCTGCCATTTATAACATAATTATTAATACTTAGCCAAATACTTGGTCCTGATACTCAGTTTCTTTAGCTTGTTTGTTGGTTTGTTTTGTTCTTGTTGTTTGTTTTGTTTTTTGTTTGGGCTTTTTGGCTGTTGTTTTGATTTTGGTGTATTTTGTTTTGTTTTCTTGAGACTGGGTCTAAGTATGCATGCCTGGCTGGCCTGGCACTTGCTAGGTAGATGAGGATTTAAATTTTCAGTGACCCACCTGCTTCCACAGCTGTGCTCTGGAATTATAAGCATGAGCAATCATCAACAGCATTTCTTACCTGTAAAAATAGGATTGTTGTATGAGTTGATATATGTAAGATTTATATATACATATATATATATCATTAATATATAAATATGTATTAAATATTAAATATATAATTCCTACAGTAGAAAGGGACATGCCAAATGTAAATGTGATAAATTGTGATTATTAATATTGCAATTATTTAAAATTTTATTTTGTATTTTTGTTATATCACTATCATGTCATCAAAAGCTTTTAATTCAAAGATTTTCAGCTGCTTTATAGTAAATATATACCTGTTCAACAAAGAACAGCTTAAGATTTTGCCTTCATTTCTTGGTGGAGAGGCTTGTTATGAGATAAACCACAAGATGGAAAATGTGATTGCATAAAAGTACACATAGGGCAAACACAGTGAGAGCAATGTTGTCCCAACTGTGTGTAATGCAGCCTGCCTCTGGCACTCCTGCGCAGTTAACAAGCTGTGTGTCTCAGGGTGGTTCTCCGTCTGCAAAGCAGAATGGATGCAACTGGAGACTGCTGTGGTTAGCTGCAACTGGAAAACTTATCAGTGTCTGTTCTTTCACTGCAGATGCTGTGAGCCAAGGGGGCTCCAAGGTATGTGCCTCTCATCCTTTCTGTAGTCATTCCTACCCCAGCAAGAGGTGCCACAATGCCCAGAGAAGAGATGGAAGGCAGGCAATAAACTGCTAACAAGAAATGCCGCAATTTTAGGAGTTTTGTTCTCTTTTTTATGTATTTTTATTTTCATGATAAAACATGAAGGTGCTTCAAGGAATTTTGAGGTATGTAAGACTATTTTTCCGTTCTATAAGAAATGAAAGTTAAAAAAAAAATACTTAACTTAATTTACAGGCTTTTTGCAGAAACTATGAGAAGACACTGGCCACTGATCCAAAATCATGTCCCAAGTTCTACAAACCGGTGTGTGGCACTGATGGAAAAACTTACAAAAATCGTTGTGAATTCTGCCGTACAGCCATGTAAGCAAATGGATGCTGCTAATAGCATGATGTTCTTGGTTGGGTCCACTCGAATAGAAGTCCATGAATTATTTATTAATAATTTACTGGTCTATTAAATTTAATTTTATATAAAAGAAAGTAATCTTAAACCTAGAAAAACAATCTTGGCCCACTTTACCCAGCCTAGAATTAACCCATTTCTACTGTACTTCATATCTGAACATCATCTCATTTCTTTCAGGGAAAGAAGTTTTGGGAAGCTTGGTTTTAAACATGAAGGGAAATGCTGATTCCTCTAACACAACACTGGGTGTGCCTTTAGTTTGATATTTTGTGCTGAGACATGTGTTCTCTATTGCCCAGTATCCATAGCAATTGTACTTCCCACCAGTTATTATACATAAGATAAAATTTTAATAAAGTTATCCCAGTAATATCTCTAAACTAAGATCTCTAAATAAAATGTTTTATTTCAGATAATGAAAGCACCTCTAATTAATTAATTTAGGTAATCTTACATAATTCAATATGAAATGAGAAACTTGAAAACTAAACAGAATATTACTACACTTACCAGACCCAGAAGTGTCCAATCAGTGCTTAGTTCTTCAGTAGATATACAGAGAATTTGAAGGAAATAAAACTGGAATCCATGAAATAAATGTATGTATCTGACACCATAATATCCTGAAGAGTGTTTTTTCCTAAGGAATATGTTGAATTGTATAAGGTCTCAAAAGCATTGAGGTCAGAAAGCAATAAAAGATGGACAAAATACTGGTCACTCAGAATACATGCTGAAACATTTGAAGGCTCCACATTACCTGTCTCTTTTATCAATGTGACACCATGTACCACAGAAAATATAATTTCTGTAAGTGCAAAACTGTGAAAAGGCTTAAAAGAGTAGATCATGTGCTGTGGATGTTTCAAAATAAAGAAATAAACAAGCTAAACACTTTCAGTCACTATAAAGACAGATACACATCAACATTAAGCATGCTTTGATATGTTCTTGCTTAAAAATGCCATTGAAAGAATTATTCCATTTATGAATTCTAGAAATAATTACCCAGTGCCTATAATACACCAGATATCATTCCAGTACAAAAGCAAAGACAAGATTCCTACTTTGAAGAAACTTATATCTTAGTAGGTAGACAAAACTATGAGTTAAATCTGTTTTCAGTTATTAAAAAATGTGAAAGGAAACAAAATAGAGGCACATGGTAGAGATCATTGGAGGACAAAGTGGCTAGGGACAAAGACTGCTTGAAATTGATTCTTTGGGGTGGATCTTGAAGAATGGAGAAACAGAGAAAGACTATTTCAAGTAGAGAAAATGACAAATATAAAGCAAATAAAGGTGAGTAAAGTAAGACCAGCAGGATTACATGAATGAGGACAGCCACATGAAAGCTGAAGCTGTGCTCTGTTACAGGAACCTATTGATACAGAGTAAGGACACAATTCACAGAAGGCATGCTGTTTTAGTACACCTGTGATACAGAAGAAATTTGCTGAGTTGATAATGAGGGAAAGTTTTGCATAGAGAAAGGATAGTTGTGATGTCTGAAATTGAGCAAGTGTATTAATAAGATACAAAATTGGTCAGAGTACTTCTCTATTACACAGCTAAACACACTGCTTTTGGAGAAGTTTTCATGGTGCAGCAAACAAGTCAGAAGTTTAGAGATGTTTCTTTAGTCAAGATACCTCAAACACACACACATTCATGTGTATGGACATGTGTATGTACACATGCATTTTCTAATTTTCAGTTGGATAACAATATTTAAGATTTGTAAATGGTCAGATAAAAAAAATCAGGATTTCTAGAAACTGTAGGTATGAGAAGATCCAGTCACATAATGCTCTAATTCTTCAATATCCAACAAGTGATTGACTTTGACCCCTTTTAGTAGACTAATGACCAAAGCCTCCAGATGAGCCTCACTCTTGTTCCTAGTTCCTGAATGCAGATGATAAAGTTGTACTCCTTTCCTTAAGGGTCTCTATCAATAACTTTGGTTTTAGAAATTTACACTCGAGGGCTGGAGAGATGGCTCAGAGACTAAGAGCATTTGCTATTGTTCCAGAGGTCTGAGTTTAATTCCTGACAACCATATGGTGGCTCACAAACACCTGTAATGAGATCTGGCAACCTCTTCTGGTTCTGCAGGCAGAACATTGTACATAATAGACAAACAAACAAATAAACAAATAACAACAGCTTATTTTTAAAACAGGAAAAGAAGTTTACACTCTAGAGGATAAGATCACTTCATCAGTGCATAACAACTTCCTCCCAGAGTCAATGTTTTCCTCTTGGTCACTTACTTTAAGTGGTAAATATTCTGTTCTGAAACCACAAAGGACACATCGTGCCATCCCAACTACCATGCAAAATACCATAGAACACAAACTTAAGGCCAGTGGATCATATCATTTTACTTGGTTTCCACATTCTCTACTTTCAAATATCATCTCCACTTATCTCTTGGTAAGAGAGCTTGGTAATCTTGATGTCCTCTTGTTTTTAACTTTTTCTTTGTTCCTTATTTTACTTTCATTTTCCTTCCTCCCTCTTTCCACTCCAACCTTCTTCTTATGGGACCCTGTTCCTTGTACTGGGTCACCTTGCCCAGCCTTAATATATGGAGAGGTGCTTAGTCTTACTGCAACTTGATATGCCATGTTTTGTTGATACTCATGGGATACCTGCCCTTTCCTAAACAGAAACAGAAGAGTAATGGATTTGGGGTGGGGGAGAAGTGGCTCAGGGGAGGGACTGGGAGGAGAAGAGAGAGAGGAAACTGCAGCTAGAGTGTGAAATAAATAAATGAAAGAATTTATTTTTAAAATAAAAGACAGTTCGAGAAACTGGTTAGCTATCATTATAAATGAGAATATTGAGATAGTTCAAAACATATCTACTATGTGTGCGGATCATATTAGTGTAATTAATATTGTCTTATTTTCCTTCTTGTGCTGTGGGATGTTCTATATGCTGTGACTCTATGTTGCTCTGATTGGATGATAAATAAAATACTGATTGGCCAGTAGCCAGGCAGGGAATATAGGTGTGGCAAGTAGGGAGGAGAATTCTGGGAAGAGGAAGGCTGAGTTGGGAGATGCTAGCCCACCATGCAGGGAGCAGCATGTAATGGCACACAGGTAAAGCCACAGAAAACATGGCAATATATAGATTAATAGAAATGGGCTGAGTTTAAGTGTAGGAGCTAGTCAGTGGTAGGCCTGAGCTAATGGCCAAGCAGTTTTAATTAATATAAGCCTCTGTGTGTTTTCTTGAGTCCAAGTGACTACAGGACTGGTGGGTGAGAGAGATTTGTCCTGACTGGAGGCCAGATAGGACACAGGAAAACTTTCAGCTGTATTCTTTTGTTTAGAATCTTACTGTTCCTGACTTTTTATTATATTTTTTTTATTCTTGAGACTTTTAAGCATGTGTGCAATGAAATATTATCATATCTGACCCTGCTACATCCTCCAGCATTCCCTCTATCCACCTCCCTCTGCAACATGTTCCCTTCCCAACTTCATGTCTTCCTTTTCTTTTTGTTTTCTTTTCCATAACCTACTAAGTCCAGTGAGTGCTGCCCACGTGTACCTGGGTGTTGAGCCATCCATTGTAGCAGGATTTTTCCCTGGGGCCATCAACCAGCTCCCAAATTATGACATGGAGACTTATTAGTTATGAATGCTCAACCTAGCTTAGGCTCATTTCTGGCTAGCTTTTTTTAAACTTAAGTTAACCTGTTTCTCGTTACCCACCTTTTGCCCCAGGGCTTTTCACTTTTCTTTCATTCTGTATGTCTTACTTTACTGCTGTCTCTATGTCAGGCTGGCTGATGGCTTCCTGGCTTCCGGTACTGGGCGTGTCCCTCTCTTTCTCCTAGTTCTCCTTCTTCTCTCCTCTAGTTCTTTTCTCCTTCATCTTACTCTCTCTACCTGCCAGCCCTGCCTATCCTTTCCCTGCCTAGTTATTGGACATTCAGCTCTTTATTCAACCAATCAGGTGCCTTCAGCAGGCAAGGTGAAACAAATGTAATGCATGTTTACATAATTAAACACACACCATTACATTATTAAACAAACGCAGCATAAACAAACCTAACACACCTTTACACAGTTAAAATAATATTCCATAACCATCCACTGCATCACGGGGAAACAGCCAGTAGGAACCCCATCAAAAGAATGATTTTCCCTCCCCCAGCAGCTATCAAGTGCCAATAGCTCCTCTTGAAGGGGGGTGGCCAGGATAGCAACTCCCACACATGTGTTGGGATTTCCTCTGGCTTGGCCCTGTGCATGTCTTGTACATGTAACCACAGTTACTGTGGGTTTGTAAACGTGAGAGTCGTGTCATGTCCAGAAGATGACACTTCACAACCCTCTACCCAATCCTCTGGCTCTCCTGTTCTTTTTGTCTTGGGTGACTTGAATGAGAAATGCCCCCAGAGTCTTCCACGGTTGAACATTTGGCCCACAGTTGCATTCAGGCTGTGTCACAGGAGGCAGGTTTTGAGAGTCTAAAAACATATATAATATTCAGTTCTTTCACGCTCCCTCACTCTCTCTTTCCCTCTCTCTGTCATTCTCTCTCTCTCTCTCTCTCTCTCTCTCTCTCTCTCTCTCTCCCTCCCTCCCTCCCTCCCTTCCTCCCTCCCCCATCTCACATTTTATGAGTGTGGTTCAAGATGTGAGCTCTTATCTTAACACTTCAGCCCCCATACCTGCTCCTTGCTGTCCTGTTTCTCCTCCATCAAGGACTCCAACTCTCTGGAATCATAATACCAAATAAACTCTTTGGTTCTCTAAGTTACCTTCCTTGGTCATGGTGTTTCTGTCACAGCAACTGAAAAGTATCTAACACACCTTTTTTCCTGTGATGTTCCCTGAGCCTCATCAGAGGTGATGAATAATAAAAATGTACCATTTAAGATTATATACTCAGTTTATTATTCTCAGCAGTTTGAGGCATTATGTTCCTCTGTGTTGATTGCTCTCCACAACCAAAAAAAAAGGGAATATCAATATTTAAAAGGTAATTTGTCAACATGACCGCTAAGCACAGTGGCAGTTGCATGATCTACCTGAAGGCCTATGACTTTTCCAGCCATGACTTGGACCCAGATTATATTACAGTACTACCCATAACATTCCTTTCTGTGGAACAAGCCTCAAATGCAATCAGAAGACAGTTGGCTACTCCAATAACTTTAATGTCACTATTGCACGGTAGGTATATTTTGACTGGCCTGTAGGTGTTGTAGCATGCACAGTCTAGCACCAGAGAAGAACATTAATGTCTTTTTTTCTACCCTAACAGCAGCCATAGCATCTTTCTGTCCTGCGGATGCTAGCCAGCAGGAAGGAAGTTTTCCCATCAGCTTGACATTGATTTGTCTATGTCCTGAAGCCAACGTGTGTGATGTCATCAGAAACAGGGTCTTGCCATGCAGTGATGGTGAATAACGAAGGGCGATGGCAATATTCTGTGTTATTTCGGAGACCTCAGGGGTCTCTCTAACCAATAACTCATGGGGAAGTATACCATTGAGATTTTAATTTAATAACCTATAGCTTCTGGGAGCAATATTGTCCATCCTATAAGAGTAATTCCTTTTGAACCCTTATTTTTTTAGTTACATTTTGAAATTATCTTACTAATTAATATGTTTCCATAGGCTTTTTGATACATCCATAACCTTGATTAACCCACCCAGTGCCCCTTCATCTACACCCTTCTCCCACCAATATTCCCACTTAATCCTTAAACACCAATATATCCTTTCTTCTTTCATGTCACATGTGTCCTACTCTTCTCCCAATTACATGTTTTCATTGGGTTTTGAGAGAAAAAGCTTTCATAAAGATTTCCCCTTGGCTTTGCCCTTTATTTAACCCTCATTCTCCCCCACACTCTCATGCTCCTCCCAACATAATTAATTCTATTCCCAGTATTCTACCTCCTCATTTAACCTGTAATATTCTATGACTCTTCATTAATGTGACTCTCTGAGTTGGAATTTTCTTTGATCTACCAACCAGCACCCATATAAAGACATGGAGACTTATTATTAATTATGAATGCTCACTTTCAGCTTAGGCTTGTCCCACTAGCTCTTATAACTGAATTTTACCTGTTTCTATTCATCAACATTTTGCCTCAGGGATTTTTATCTTTCTTTCATTCTGTATGTCCTACTTTCCTCTTCCTCCATGTCTAGCAGGCTGGGCTCTGGTGTCTCCCTAGCAACTCTTTTTCTTTCCTCCCCTAGCCTAAATTCCTACTACTATTTACTCCCCTTGCCCGAAAATCCCACCTATATCTTTCCTTCACCACAAGCCATTCAGTTCTTTTAAGACCAAACAGGTGCCTTAGGCAGGCAAGGTAAAACAGAGACACATCTTTACATAGTTAAATATTCTGCAATATAAACATAGTTAAACAAATGCAACACATCCTTGTATGGTTAAACAAATATTTCACAACTCCTCAAAGACTTCATTCTGTCATTCTGTGCTCTGAGTTAAAAACACAAAACAAAATATTTGCTGCTAGGATCCTCATTGCTGGGAGTATATCATGAAGGTCCTTGCATCCAAAGATCTCCAGAGGAACTGGGAATGTTAACCATTGGAAAGATGGAAAACCTGTTCTTCCATCCAGAAAGCTGAGAATTGAAAATGATTGACTTCCTGGTGAGGTCATGCATTATCTGTTGGGCCAGGACACACCAAGCTCTTACAACCAAGATCAGAGGTAGCTAGTAATCTAAATGCCTCTGATAGCCAGAATCTCCCCAAGCTCCCATAACCAGGACCAGAGGTGGCTAGTAGCCCAAATGACCTCTATGCTATCTGCATGACTGATTCCAAGCCAGACCTTTAGGCTCTTAAGCTAATACAGGTGGTGTTTCTCTAGAACCCATCTTCCTGGTGGAAATGACATGCAACCTGAATTGAATTTCAATGTAATTATGCTTCCTTGTGCAATGGCAATTGTATTACACCAAGAAACTTATTCCAAATTATGCTGGGCTTAAATGCATTGGGAATAAACTATCTGTTATTAGACCCCCCCCAAAGTCCGACCTAGGTAGACAGAGTCAATATGCATTGGGTTTTCATTCTTATCTTTAGGCAGCGTTCATTTCCCTGTATGACATCTTCAGGGACCTCCTTCGCCTCATAAGGAAGAAAGAGAGCATGTGGCATTTGTCTTCCTGGGCCAGAGTTACCTCAACATAATTTTCCAAGTTATATCCGTTACCTCCACGTTTTAGTATTTCATTTTTCTTGACTGTTGTGTAACGTTCCAAAGTGTATATGTACACATTTTTCTTATCTATTCACTTATAGACTTCTGGGTTGATGCCATTTGTTAGATATTGTAAATAGAGTGGCAATGAACATTGATATGCAAGTCTCTGTGGTAGGATATAGAATCTCTTGGGTTATGCTCAGGATTGGTATAACTTGGTCTCAGTTCCTCTAATCTATTTATTTATAAAGTAGGCAGCAGGCTACTGTGAAATATTATAACCACACTGTGACAAAGAATATATTAAAAAAAAAACATGCATGCATACTAGTGGTCCAACTGAAAACTCAATTTCAAAAAGAACTTTGATTCACTGAATGCTTTCTATGTGCTAGATGTTGTTTTAAGAATTTTAGATACCTTAACTCTTAAGTTCTCACTACTGTAAATAAGCAAGTAAATAAATACATACAAGCATATACATACATACATACATACATACATACATACATACATAACAGATAAGTCAGTTTTAAAAAGAAAAAAATGGAGTCTTTGTGTTGGCTCCCATAGTTTTGAAGACCTTATCTCCTGACCAACTGGCCTTGTTAATTTGGGTCTGAGACCATGGAGAAACAGGGGATCCGAGTATTAGCCCAGGGCAGAGAAAGGCCATTTACCTTGTGGCCAGGAATAACAGAGAAAAGATTGCTATCCCACAGTCCCATTACAAGGTGTGTCCTTAGTGTCCTAAAGCAGCCCACTTGGCCCTCTTTGCCCTGTGTGTTAAAGATTCCACCCTGTCTGAAATGGTGCCATAGGCTGGAAACCAGTCATTTAACAGACAGGCTTCTCAGAAGCATCCAGATGTGAACTATCGCATGATGGAATCTATGAACTTGGGTTTTGAAGAGTTAGATATACACATAAATTTTTTTTCTTCGAAAAATAATAGTTTTGTGTCTGTATACATGTAACAATAATAATTAGAGATTGTTAATTTTGGAGGAGAACATGAAAGCAATTGGATGAGGATTGGAAGGGGCAGAATGATAGAAATGTAGTGTTCATGTATGAAGTTCTCAAAAATATTAAATAAAAGATGCAAGAAATAACAATAAATAGTGATGGGTATAGCTATCTTGATTCAATGTAGATAGTCAATGCCACATCAACTTGGTGGTTTACAACAATCACACATTCATTTGCTCATGTTTCTGTGGCTTTTGAAGACATGACTCAGCTGAAAGGGATGTTTATCTCTATACACTATTGTCATAGCAGGGTATTCAACTGAGTTCCAAGATGGCTTCAGTCATACAACTGGTACTTTAGATCATGATTGAGGATATTTAATTTCATCTAATACTCTCAGACCTCATAAAGCTTAGACCAAAACCTACCATTCCACCATACCTACTCACTCTTATTCCAAGGAATGGATTTCAGGAAAGGAGAGTGGACTCTGTTCTGTAGAATAGAGACATGTAAGGATGTGATCTTCTTAACACAGTTCTAATGCTATGTTCTTTCTTCAAAATGTAAACCTAATCATGAGTGGATATTTTATAGAATATGATTGGAATCAAGGCTTAAGTAACAAGTTAACAAAAAATAAAAACCTAATGATTGTGTGATTTAATTTCTCTTAAATACAAAGATGAGACTAAATCCAAAACCTGTGTTATTCTTAATGGGGTAAATGGAAGTGAATTAGGGAGCTAAAAAGAGATTAAACCTTATTTAATATCCCCAGAATTTACAGACATGTACACCAAAAGATTTTCATGTAATAGGTCTTGGGAACAAGTCAATAAATGTCTATTATAACCAGCTTACTCATGACTATTTTAATTACACTCTATTTTGTATTTTATTGGTGTTTCCTCATTTCATGTGGGTGCAACTAAAATTACATCAGTAAGGTCATGTGTCTACATTCCTCCAATGCTGATGTTCACAGAATAACATTAGCTAACATTAATGAAACATGAGTGTGTGTCAGATAAATGTGTAACCCCAATAAATAATGATGAAATTGAATGCAATTGAATTTTAGTTTTCATTGAAACGTTGTATACTGACTGAAGAAATGGACACCCACAGCAGAGAAGCTGGATCTCAAGCCAAGTCTCAATCATTCCTTCCAGAGCTCATTGTGCTGAAACTGGTACCTTGTGTGGAATGGGAAATTATGTACATTTATTAATCAATGAATCAACTAAAGAATCCTTGATGCCAAGTGATTATTAAGTGGATACCCTTTACCCTTTCTGGATACTGTAGTTAATAAGATCGGTTAACTAACTGGCAAGCCTTTCTCTAGCAACTTTGGCAACAGGATGCTGAATTTAGCAGGGATAGTGTCTCTTATAAAAGGAAAATTATACTTCAAAGACCAGAGTAATTGTTCCACTTATTTTTCTGAACTCATTGAAACATGCTGTGTTTGTATCAGAATAATCTAAGGAATGAGATGGAGCATATTTTTCTCTTCTTCTGTGTTCAAACTCTTAAACTATCCCGAGAGTCACAAGAATTAAGCTTGGTGTATGTTTTTCTTTACCTGTGGAAGAATACAACTAAAGTCAAAAAGAGAAGATTATAAGAGTTCATAGCCTCTCCACTTCTGGGTGGTGTAAATAGCTTGATAGTGAATGAAGTAATCTGGAAATAGATAGTCCACTGCAGAAACCATGGTCAGTAAACCGCAGAAAACATTTCACCTCCTTTCAAAGCACTTTTTGAAAAAGCCAGACAAATGTTGCAAGTGGTACAGTACCAGTAGGCAGCAGGCACTGTCCCTCCTGCTCTAGCTTTGCCCCATTTCATCCACATAACAGGCTTGTGAGCACATGCAGGTAGACTCAAAGTGCCAGTAACCTATGAAATTGATGTAATTTAATCAATGTTTGAAATGATTATTAATAGCAGGATATTATGTTTTCTATTCCCCCACCTCCAGAATAAATCCACTTTAATCCTAACTCTAACTCATTTTACAGATGGAGAAGTAAAGAAAAATTCAGGACAGAATAGCAGTAAAGATGCTACAAAAATATTTCCTCTCCAAACCACAGCTAAGTATCTAGGGAAATTCAACTCCTTGAATGACTTCTCATCATGATTTTAGGCAGCATCCTACAACGATAGCTGAATTTTGTTTAAATAGTTGCCTCTAAGTCACTTAGTGCTACCCCATGTTACTTTCCAACCCCAGGGTAATAGATATTGAGCAAAACAATATGCATATTAGTAAGCAGCATCCAATACTTATAGGTCACAACACTACAATGACAGTTAAAATCTCTTGAGATTCCCTTTGAGGTCGTAGAGGTTGCTTCAACACATTATTTGGAGGTGATGTTGTTTGCATGGGATAGTTGATCAATCTTGGTTTACTTATGCTTCATTTCACTACAGGGGATTTAGTGATGAGTTTTCTTCAATGTTACAGATAACAGAAGCATCTCTAAACCCACACACCACATACATCACCACACACACATACACACACACACACACACACACACACACACACACACACACATCACATCCATACACAGAGACACAAACTTGAACACACAGAATCACATCACACACACACACACACACACACACACACACACACACACACACACACACACAGACTTTTAATGCCATTTAGTGTTGCTCATATGTGGTATGTATTTAGACTGACCACTTAAGATTAAGTAACCTAGCCGGTCAGTGGTGGCGCACACCTTTAATCTCAGCACTCAGGAGGCAGAGCCAGGTGGATCTCTCTGAGTTCAAGGCCAGCCTGACCTACAGAATGAGTTCCAGGAAAGGCACAAAGCTACACAGAGAAACCCTGTCTCAGAAAAAAAAATTAGATAACCTATCAGGAGGTTGTTCCTGGAGAAGACTGATTCTCCCCTTCCTAGCAGCTATTTAATTTCCCATAGCTCTTCATCTTGGCATTGGGCTTTGTGAGATTTCTGCCATCCATATCACCATGTCAACTGGTTTTGTCATTATGTAGGCAGCCATGATACTCAAATTCCATTGCTGTAAGTCCCTGTTATGTACAGAAGACACAATTCCACGGCCAATTTCTTGTTCCTCTAGCTCTTATGATCTTCCTATCCACTCTTCATAATGTCCCCTGAGCCTCAGGTGTGAGGGTTGTATTGTAAATATATAATTTTTTATTTGGGGTTAGGCCCCTCATGGTCAGTTGTTTCCTGCATTTTGACCGGTTGCAGATTTCTATGATATTCTCCATTTGCTTCAGAAAGAAACTTCCTTGATGATAGTAAGAACCATCAACCTACATCATGCTATTTGATGTCTAGATGTCACATTATCAAAGGCATCTTTTGGGCATGCTGCCAATAATTGGAATTTCTTACATGTAGCCTCCAACCTTGAAGACAATATTGCAGTGTGTTGTAATACTGAGTTTAAGATCAAGTAAACCTCCCAACGTGGTTTTCACATGAGCTTCTGTTTGGTGCTATAACTTGAGAAGAAAAGGCCTCAGTGTAATGTTATTCCCCTAACATGAACACTATTGTCTCTTGCTAACTCATAAAAACACATTATATGTCATCATTTCCTACTGAATGTGTTCATAACTTACTAATGACCAATACTTGATGCAGTTTATTTGATTTTAATATATAATTTGAGGTAAATTATTGGTATATAATTCAGTTGAGGGAAATACCTTGAAGATCTCTAACATGGACATATAAACTTGAGTGGATAGCAACACAACCTAACAATAAGCCCTCCCTAGCCATAAAGAAATGAACAGTGAATTCATCCCCAAGTGTGTCTCGTCATTTTCATCCTGGGAGAAGATAATCTAATTGACACGTACTAAAGTCTGAATATTTATGGGAGTTGGGGTGTGAAGCTCAAATTTGAGAAACACCTTCATCTGTGAAAGTTTACTGTGTAATTTTTCAAGACAGTGCTAAACAGTGTTTAACAATAAGGGTGGAGAAGTTTTCAAATATATAACAGGGTGGAGATGAGCATGGCTTACTTAGAAAAGAGTTACAGAAGAGTTACACATAAGCTACTCAACAGCCAAGTCTGAATCTACTGGCTCTGTCATGGGGCACTTAATGTTCCTTCCCTTCATGTTCTTGGTTGTGTTCCCAGGTAAGAAAGCTGCATCTGGTGTCTTTCTTTCCTACTCTCTAAGAACAGAGTTTGAACACTTGAGGGATGAGATGACGCTATATTAGAATCAAACCACAAAATGGCAAAGGTAATTTCAGAAAAATAAAGATCTAGAGGTATAAATGGTGAGTGGATGTAACAAGAATGGAAGAGTTATGGTTGGAGGGAAGGAAGCAAGAATAAGAGGTTAGGAAAGGCTTAGAGTGCAAAGATACTGTCAATCTGAAAGTGTTATAATGGCATCTAAATATTCACATTCATATCCTGTAATAGAAGAGTGGTATGATGTGATCCAATGATATGTGATCAAATTCTAAAACTGTATTTTAATACTGAATTTCTATACTTACGTAACTTGCTTAAGGTGTTTGAGTCCATTTTTATAAGTAAAATATAAATAATTGTACTTCCTTTTTACTTTATAAATTGCTTGGGTGATTATATCAGTTGCTATTATTTGAGTTCTCTGTAGGTGACTGGCAGTATTCTACTTTCTATTTCATACTTTAATATAGTTGTTTTAAAATATATAAATTCTAGCTGAGACACGAAGTTCTCAAGATGATGAGAAATTTTTAATATCTTCACATATATATATATATCTTTTAATAAAATATTTTAATATATATTAAGATAATGATTACAATGGGATGGATTTTAAGGGACTGTGTTTAATAATAGATTTCATGCTTAACATGTATGTGCCTCTGAATTCTATCTCTAGGAACAGGAAAAAATTAAATTTACCCCCAAATTACAATCTTTTGATGATCTTTCTTATGACTAGTGTAAAGAAGTAACAAAAATAGCTAAAACCTAATGCTTCATATGCCTGCAGCAAAGGATGTAGCTGGAAAGCTTCTCTCCAGGTGCCACCAAGCCCCCGCAGTCCCACAACCCATGTATAAAATAATCAGTCAGACGCTTATATTAGTTACAAACTGTATGGCTGTGGCAGGCTTCTTGTTATCTACTTCTTCTATCTTAAATTAACCCATTTATATTCATCTATATTTTGCCACGTGGCTTGTGGCTTACCGGTACCTTACATCTCACTTGTCATGGCGGTGGTTGGCAGGTCTCTCTCCAGCCTCCCACTTCCCCCAAATTCTCTTCTCTGCTTGTCCCGCCTATACTTACTGCCTGGCTACTGGCCAATCAGTGTTTATTTATTAACCAATCAGAGCAGTGCATTTGACATAGAGACCATCCCACAGCAAAAGGATATGATGGCTATCTTCCTATTGAAGACACTGTGGAGCTATTTATGTTACTGAAGACAAGAACAATCACATGCAACTCTTTTTGGAAAAATGATTTTGATAGTACTGAAATGGATTGGGGCAATGGTTATATGAAGATGCTGTTGAGAGACAGATAACCTGTGGTAAGAAATTAGTATAGAACTGAGGGACAGTGAGAGAAGTAAGAGCATATATGTTTGGTGAGGGAAGAGAGGCCAGATAAGTTGAAATCCCTCCCTGAAGTTCCTGTTCATAATGGTGGCACCTGTCATGAATTTTGGGTGTCTCTCTAGGTGACAGTATGCACTGAACATACTGTTGACAGAATGAAGTGTCAAGACTATAGGTAACAGTAATATGAGATTGGGAGGCTAAGAAGACAGAGGTGTGCATAAAGAGTAGCCAAGCACATGTTGGGATTTGTAATATGAGAAAAGACAATTCAAAATAAAAGAAAACCCAAAGCACAAGATAACTAACTACTTTCTAATTTTTTTTTACTTAAATATGTGCTTCTAATATAGTATGATGCCTATTTTATTTTGAGACAATGTCCCTCCTTATATCCCAAGCTAGACTTGAACTCACAGCCTTCCTGACTCAACCACCCTTCTGCTTAGTTGACAATTATATGCCATTATATCTGGCATGATCTGATTTACCACCAAAATTCCACCTCAGTTTTTTTAGCCTATAGATTTTTTTCATGTGAGATAAATGTTTTATCTAAATTTTCATTGAATAATTCTTTGCAGTAGCAAACTGGGAACATAAACTTCATTACTCACAGAGTTACTGTGATAATAAGCAAAGCATAGTAAATCCAAATAATAAGGCAGGTGTAGCCATCATCTCGAATGGAAGCACACTGTGCACTGTTTCAATGCCACTACGCTCCCTGTTAAGGGAGGAGACAAGGAAGGAAACAGTAAGTGAGCTATGCTTCTGAGTGCTTGGGAAACATTAAATTTTGAACATGTGTGTAAACACCTGTATTATTTCTGGAATAATGCAAAAAAAATGGTTTTTGATAGTTTTGATACATGTGACAGTTTCCCAGAGAAGAAACCATGGGGGGAGGGGGATATAGGAGACCAGAAAATTGACTTAGAATTGCTTTTTGTCTTTAAGATTCAGTGCCACTTATCTATGCCATCTATTCAAAATTAAGATGGTTAATAAAAATTATTCCAACAGCATATTTTCCATTTCATCACATTTCAAACTGACAGTCAGTGCTAGTGACTGGTATTGAACAAGCTTTGGTCTCTAAAACTTGGAGAGTGTACATCTGTACTCATGGTCTTTCTGCAAGGGTAGATTTCATTTTCCATCTTTTCCATATTTGTCACCTTCCCTGAGGAGAAAAATACTTGTCTACAGTTTTGGTTTGGCTTTGGGTTTTCATTTCCATTTCTGATTTTACAAACTCTACTCTATGCTGACATTGGTTTCCAGACCTTTTCTCTTCTTCACCTCCCAAGTCCACATAAGCACCACTTTCTGCCGCCACATCCATATTACCTGGTTTCTCATTTTCCTTTCTTTTGTATGTTGTAAAACTGGTTGTATGACTGTGCATTCCTATGTAGACATTTTTATGCACTGACAGACTTCTCAGAATCGTGCTTGGTTGTATCTCTAGTTCTCATTATAGACCTGGCACAGTAAGGGACATAAAGATTTCGGTTAATTGGATGAATGACTAAATTGCAATCATGATTCTCCTCATGCTCTACCAGTATCGTTCAAAATGCTGTCTGTCAGCTGCTCAGTATTCTGCCTAGACAACATTTTAACTACCAGTCAGTACATGAGCATACTCAACACAATTACTGATACATACAGTTATGTTTAAATTGTGTGAGATATGTAAATGCATACTTTTGAAAATATCAAGCATGGAAATTTAAAATTCAAGTGTAACCCTGAGTATAAATTGGGAATTATCTACCTTGAGACAATTTTAAGTTGTGGTGAAGTGAGAAGAGAATTACTCAGGGGAAATAATGTAACATTGAATTAAAAGCTTGGAAGAAACCTCATGATAAAAAAAGAAAAAAGAGGACTACTATCAAAAACAAAATGATACAAAAGAAATGACTTGTACTAATAAAAGATGTAACCCAGAATAATACCACTTTCCTTAGCTATAAAATATCAACTTTTGCCTATTGTTTTTAGATACTGTTTATTGGGGAATATAATCTGAAAAGAACATAATAACATGTAAGTGATATGGTGGGCTACCAAAATAAATTGAAAACATGGAGTACATTAGTTTTGGAACATAAGTTTTAAGAATATACTGCTGCTGCTTTTCTAAGCCAATAATCTCTGTCTGCACTCTGAATGCTTTTTCTCATATCACAGGTAAGTGCAGCTCTCATCCTACAGAAAGTTTTCTATTTTCAGCAGAAAGGACAGGTCATTACAGAAAGCTACAACTGATCTAACTGTGGAGATCAATTGATCAAGGGGTGCCCTCCTCCAAGTGGACTTTTTATGACATAATGCTTATACTTCTATGCTCAGGGAACATCCTCAAAGAGAGATGAAAAGATTATAAGAGCCAGAGGACTAGAACAGTTGCTGAGAAATAGACTCTTCTGGGGAAAACATCCTAGAGAAAGGATAAGATGGTGTGGTGGGGCGGGGGAAGTGGTTCTAGGAGGAGCAGGAAGGAGGAGTTGGGACTGAATGTGATCAGGATACATTGTTATGGATTTCTCCAAGTCTTAATTTACCTTAGGATAAGGTATAATACAAAGCTTAGAATAAACCTAATAGGCAATGAAAGACCACTACAATAAACATTTTAAGACACTGAAGAAATAACTTAAAGAGGGTTCAAGAAGGTGGTAATAACTTTCATGTTCATAAACTGACAGAACCAATGTGAAAATGACTATAGTGTCCAAGTTAACCTACCAATTCAATACAATTCTAATTAATATTCTAAGGATATCTTTCATAAGAATAGAACATCAATACTGAAATTTTTATGAAAAACAAACAAACAAAAATACGTCCCAAACTACCAAAGACTTGGTAGGAAAAACCAGATTGGAAGAGCCACTGGGGGGGAGGGGAAGCATAGTGCTGGTGAAAAATATATGAATGAAATAAAATTTTAAATAGAAATGGAGGATGCACACAAAGAATATATGTAGTATCTATCATTTTCTACAATTTGACCATATATATATAAAACCATCGTTGATTGATGTCAGGAGTTTCGCTTGGAAGCAAATAATGCTTCCCCTGCAGGCTGGAAGAGACTTTGTGCTTAGAAAATTGATACCATCCATAAAACGGTTTCTGCAATATAACAGGAGCTTAAAATAGGCACCCAGTAGAGACTGATTTCTCAAGAAACAAAGGGATAGAAAGAAGGCTTAGTTAAAAGAATTTAGATAACATTATTTACAAATGAGCAAGCTGCTTGCTAGATGCTATGCTTTTTGGAAATTATAACTCATTTAAGAAAAATAGATGGAGGAACCAACATATTCCACATGAGAGGAAAGATGGGAAAATTCAAGAAGTTATATAATAAAAACTAGCTCGTGTGGTGAATGATTTGTTTTAGAATATTAAAATAATTCATCTTTTATTCTTTTACTTACTGTGTCATTTCAGTGTCTTCTACCAAGATTTCAAACCCAAGCATTTTCAAACTAGAAGAGAATCAAAAACCTGCACTTGTTCTAAAGGAAAAAAATGAAGCTAATCTTGGGGGAGAGAAGGAATCTGGCAAACAAGGAGGTAGTCTCACACAAGGCAAACCGGGAATGCTCATTCTGCAAGGGCAACCAGGGTATTCCAACCAGCCAGGGAAACCAGTAAGTGGTTATCAGCAAGGGAGCCCAGAAGCTTTGAATAAGCCTGGAATGCCCAGTGCTTGGATTTTGCAAGGGAAGCCAGGGGAATCAAACCAAAAAGGGACTCTACATGCTTCCAACAAGCAAGAAGAATCAGGATCACCTAGTCAACAAGGAAAGCCAGGAACTCTTAGCCAAAAAGGGAAGCCAGAATCACCTAAGGACAAAGGCAAGCCAGAGTCTCTTAGCCAAAAGGCAAAACCAACATTACCTAGCAATAAAGGCAAGCCTAGGAGTTTAGAATCCTCTAGCCAACAAGGGAAGCCAGAACCTTCTAGCCAACAAAGGAAACCAAGGTCTTTACATAAACAAGAAGAAAGAAAAAATGTAGACAACCTATCAAAGGATGATACAATGTGGATTAAGGTTAGTATTGATGTCTGTTTCATCCTTTAAATTTACCTCAGTTATTTTGTTTTCCAAGCTTCATAATAGTTAACTGAATACCACAAACTCACAATTTGCAATGCCACTGACCAAGCAAAATGAAAGCAATGTTAATTTTACATCCATGATCACTGAGGTACTTTCACTTTTATACCATTTTATGTTTCTTTCTGTCATCATCAATTCAAAACCTGAACTGAATTAATTCAAAATCTCATCAACTGAGCCCATCCCTTTCAGGTTTAACCTTCACACTCATTTCAATCCCAACTGTAATCTAGATATTGAACATGATGATTCCAAATGAAACTCTAGTCAGCTGTTCCAGACCAAAATTCTTCAGTGCTTCTAGTTACCTAGAAAATGCAACTTAAACTCCTGAATGTGACTTTCAGGGCTTTTTAGGACTAGGACCCTGTTTGTCATCCAATGTCATTCCAAATCGCACTTGCTCACATGTCATCCATATCACATAGAATCCTGTATAAATTGCTAATATGTTTCTGATCATTTCCTATATCATACAAGTTATGTTGTTCCTTTATAACTAACCACCTATAGTTTAAGCCCAATCATGAACATGTTAAAAAAAACACCATTTCTTTTTAACCTATATTCTTATAGTCTAGGATAAGTGAGACATAATAATCAGTTCTCCTGGTTTGGTCAGTGGGTGGAATAACAACATGCTGGATGCTTGTGAGCCATTTTTACATAAAGATGAGCATCCACATGCTCAGCATGTCTCCTGCATCCTCTTCTGGGTCCTGCTGTGTTTTTCTGTCACTTGTCTTCTCTACCCTATGGCTTCTTGGTTTCATCTATTAATGACTCTGAACAGTTCAATTTTACACTTACACCTGAATTTCATAGAACACATCCTCTATCTCATTTTAAGGAAAATTTTATTTTTTATACAAAATTATCTATTTTTATCTTCCTTTTAGAGGAAAGTTATTTGTTCTTCTTAGTGTCTCTTGGTTGATATAGAGTATTACTCTCCCAGAAAGATGACTGCCATCCATATTAACACCCTCAGCAGGTCTCTGAAGTCTTCAGGATATCATACAACTTTGACAATTTCCTATTGCTTCTAAAATGGGAGAAATAACTATGTTTATTTTATAGGCTATGTTTGAATGAGTCACCATCATAAGAAGGTTATAGACTTTTGACTAAAAGTATCTTACCATTCTTATTAATATCTGTCCTCATGGGCTAGTCAAAGCTTTATGGTACCAATCCTCTGATACATAGTAAATTATACTCAAAGAAGTATCCTTAGGTACTATGTAAAGAATTGTGCATAATCTTATTCCTGCCTCATCTTTCTTTCTTTGGCACAGAAAAACAATCAATAAACTTTTTACCCACACTTGTTTCTCCTTTTAGAGTTAAGACTTGTCTCTAAATAATGTAAGAACAGGTTATGTGTTACAAACTTTTCAATAAATAACTTCATATTTAGGTCACTTATTAGATATTTAACACATTCATGTGTGAGACTTGAACCTGACAGCCCTATGTTTCCATGAGTTGTAAAATGGGCCAAAATACATTGGTCATTCAAGACATTCATATAACCCTATAGACCTATAGATTTATTGTATTGTATGTATTAAAGGACTAATATGATTAATAGAGAATAGTGCAGAATAATGCTTCTCAATAATAAATGAGCAGTTAATGTTTTCCTTGGTGATGTTTGAGTCAAACTCATCATTCTGTCCTCACCTGATGATCTCTCCCATTTTTGCAGGCTGGAAGCCTGGTCAGCAAGAGCCCTGATAGTACCAAAAGGTGTGACTCAGTTTACAAACCAGTCTGTGGTTCTGATGGAAAAACATATGGGAACTCCTGTGTATTCAAGGAAGCAAGAAGGTAATAATCTTTTGTTTCCCTTTTCAGTCATAGAAAAAAAATAATATTTTCTATGTCTTATAGTCCTCTCTAAACAATGTCCTGGCTATTATTTGTCTTACAAAATATTTAAAAGGTACCTAATTCTTTTTTTAAACGTATAGGTTATATCTAAGGAGACCAAAAGAAGTTATCAGATCCCATAGAGCTAGAGTTAACAGGTGGTTGTGAGCCACTTAATGTGAGTGCTAGGAACCAAATTCTGGTCCTCTGGAAGAGCAGCAAGCTCCCTAAACTACTGGGGCACATTTTTGGTCTCAAGATACTTAATCATTAAAATATATATATATATTCAGTTAAGTCTTGGGGAATAGTGTTTGTTAATCTAAGTATAGAAGGATAAAATCACTTTCAGTTGTGGAATTATCAAATATTTCTTAACAGCTCCCATGTACCAGACAGTGCTTTAAGATTTGGGAGTAAAACAATGAACAAAACTCAGAAATTCCTGCTTATGTGAACTTTAATTTTGAAATATGAGAGAAGTAAATAAACCATATCAAAGAACAAACACTAGGAAACCCTTCAATTAGTTATTGTTGCTTAAAAATAAATAATATTCTAATT
Source organism: Onychomys torridus (assembly GCF_903995425.1). Lineage (NCBI taxonomy): Eukaryota > Metazoa > Chordata > Mammalia > Rodentia > Cricetidae > Onychomys > Onychomys torridus. Next base: position 33,198,856 of record NC_050455.1, read on the forward strand.
GTTATGACACTAAAATTGGATTTGGTGAGCCATATGAACCATCTAGTGTTATGTCCTCCTACAAGAAACAAAATTATTTATGCCACTTAGAAATTATAATATGTGGCCAGGGTGATGGATGACTCATCAGGTAAATGTTCTTCCCTCCAAGACTGACAGTATGAATTTCATCCCACAAACACGCATGTTAAAAGAAAAGAAGGTAATCCTGAATATGTGTGTCCTCTGACCTTTACATATGTGTGATGGCCCACATCTGCCCCCCATACACATACACAGAATAAAAATAAATAGGACTCAACAAAAAAGGTTTTATGCAACAACTGATTAAGAAAGAGTTGGAAAGTAACTTATCAGAATTTTTGAATGCTCAGCAAGTTAAGACTAGTTCTCTTGTTTTCAACAGCTGTGGAATCTGGAGATTACTTAACTGCTAACACTGCACTCCCTGTAAGCAGTCCAAAAGGCTTTAGACACCAAGTCTCTCATATTATTGAAAAAGCACATTAAGTAGAGAGGAGAAGGGCAGATTCAAAGTGCATAGATCCTCAGAACAGTGCATGAGGGCCGCAGCACCCAGCAGCTAAGCCTGCCTTTCCCATCTGATTTCAAATAATCGTATTTCTCTTTGTAGTGGTACCACAATAACTTGATTTCTCTTGTCTTTTTCAGGCTGAGCAAAGGGAAGCTGTCTCTCAACCATGTGGGGAAATGCTAGATGTTCCTATGAACCGAATTATCTTTAACTTCAACATCCACTTGCAATTCTCATTTCACAATGGATTCCCCGTCGAGTTCAAGTGTGAAGCTAGCTTGGTGTTCTTCAGCTAATGGAGTCTACATAAATTTTGAGCTTGTTCCATTCACTGCAAATAAAATCAGTTCAAAAGTATCTCCTGATTTCTAGACTTTTGTGCATACTTTCCCAAACATTACCAGTGTCTTGGATCCCTCCACTTCCCAAACTTCAAATATAGGTCTTTGTCTTTCTTTCAGTACCCGAACCCACATGTAAGAATTTTACAATTGCCTGAAAAACATAAAGATTTTTCACTTTAGGGATCTTGACTATAGAAATCTCTGGTAGAGTTGAAGAAGCCACAGTAAAACTATACTCCATGAACTTGTAACGTATTTTGTAAGAGAATATTATGAGCAAGTGTATGTTAATAACATTGAGTGACCTAACTGGAGTAGACAAATTCATAAAAATGCATTATTTTCTAAGAAGGAACATGAACAAACCTGAATATGGTAAGATTCAAACACTAATCAAAAACTTCCAGATCAGGTGGCTTCCCTGGGGAATTACACCAAGCATTTAAAGGAGAATTAATATTCATCTTTCTCAAATTTGTCTAAGGAATATGAACAGAAAAACACTTGATAACTCACTCTATGAAGCCAGTATTACCCTGATGGTAATGATAGACAACGACCCATCTGCAAAAACCACAGACAAACATATTTTATAAGTATTGAGTCATATAGTCCCTAGTGACATGACAGGAACCCATATTCACCAGCATATTGCAAGAATTAAGGGCTGCTGAGATGGTTCTGAAAGTAAAGGTTCTTGCCTCCAAGTCTGAAAATCCACATTCCTCCCTGAAACCTTGGGATGATGAAAAATGAAAACTAACTCCACAGATTTTCCTCTGATCCCCACAAATGAACTATGGCACACACACACACACACACACCACACACATACACACACATACACACATACACACACACGCACACACACATACATACACACACACACACATACGCACACACACACACACACGCAC